>NC_140506.1:37162500-37190000 GCF_964339955.1 Pipistrellus hanaki
CAGGAAGACAGAAAAAATGACACAGAAATGCCAAGAGACTTGCAAGGATTTACAAATACTTCATATAAACAAATTTTCAAATAGCTTTATTCAGAGTAGCCTTTCTGCTCTATTAAACATAGCAAACAGCTGCCAGATTTATTCAGACAAATAATCAACAACCACAGAAGTAAAATGGCAGGAGAAAAAGGAATTTTGGCAACAACTCCACAGAGGACCGCAGCTGCTCTCCAAGCGCACCTCTCCTACGCATTTACGGTTCTGTATGGCTAGTCAGGGGAAAATCCCTCCGTTACAGCAGAGCACAAAAAATTTGATCGAAATATCAAAGCCGAGGGAGAGAAAGGGCATAAGATAATTTGCTGCTCTAGATATATTTCAGCTGCACTTTTCTAAGAAAAGGAACATCCCTTTAACAACAAAGGTGCCCAAGCCTTCTTCAGTCACTTGGGTGCCACTCACCTTGGTTTGCTGAGCAGGTGTAAAGCAGAGAGGCAGGCTTTAGCCAGCAAAGGATAAGAATAGCAAATGTAAGAATCAATTCAATTTGTCAATAGAAAAACAAAATTACGAAGATGACTTTCTTCTATAGCATAATCAATTTCCAAGAAAAGCAAATGCAAAGGTGAATTTAGTCACGTTCTTATCCCTTAAAAATAAGGCAGAAAAAGATTACTAACCATTTACAGTCTTGTGTGAGAATGTCTTTGAGAGAGCCTACAACAGGTCTTTTTAAGACTGTGGTTTGCAAAGACTCATAGTACAACAATCTTGGGCGCTGCCATGACAGACCGCCAGGATGCAGGCCTTCTCCTTAGGTGCAGACATTTGTATGTGCCTAATGCTTTCTGGAAGCTTGACAAACACAAATTCGTGACCTCGAGATGAAGGGATTTTTGTCTGATAACCCCTCCAGAGAAAAACACAGCTTAGGTTCCCATACACTTTCAAAAATTGCTGACCGAATCATTTAAATAAGCTCATTTATAGATTCTATCCTTAATTAAACACTTAAATTCAGACATTTATTTTCCCTTATTCATGTATGAAAAAAAATTATTTTTACTAGAGGGTATGCTTGACTCGGGGGCAAGCACAAGATATTATATTTCCATTCTGCTGAAAATATTTTTTAGGTGCACCTTTTAAAGTGTTGGACAACACTTTGTACAGTTTGTACAAACACACCATTTCTTTGGCATAGAATTAGGTCAAAAGAAAAGGAAGGTAATTTAATGTTATAATTAGGACTTCATTTCGAAGTGCTCTGTGTACAGGGAAAAACAGATTAGTAGGACATGAAAGACAGTGAAAGAAATATAACATTTATAGTCACAGAACTTCGGTAAGTCCCACACTTCTGACATTTTCACTAATACAAAAAATACATGACTACATCATTAGGCTGACAAACCATAACTCCCAGAATTGAAAAGTTAATTACGAATCAATTTAGTATTTTAAATACATAGTAATCAATTTTCACACATGTCAGGAATGTAGACAGACATATACTTTTAAGATTATTTTATAAAAGCAAAGCATTACCAAAAATTGGAAAATTGTGCACTGACATCTATTAACAGCTGTGTATACATGGTAATTTATTTTAGAGACCGGCCAGAAGGAGGAGCACGTATGATTTGGGATGTCAGTTCCTAGTAAACTATAGTAACCTCTCACCTTGCTCTTTCTTAAAATCTTTCTCTGACATGGCCACAGGTAAAAGCAGTTCTCCAACAGGTGGCTGAATATTAACATTGAAGCAATCATCCTTGGTACTAAGGGAAAAACACATAAAAGCTGACTAAATATTTAGTAACTAAACATTCTTAATACTATGCAGTTAAATGGATACATTAAAGCATATGCCAGCATACATAAAGTATTAAGATATTCTTGGTTTAAATAACACAGCTAAAAAGGCTTGAAAAATTTCTTAACACTATTTACAGAGAAATACTCAATTGGAAAACTTTCCCCCCCCCCCAAAATTATGCAGTTATAGTAAATATACCACTTGACATAGAACCTTAAAAAATATAGGCAGACAACAAGGGTATGCTGTATTACCAGAGGAACACTCATGTGGCTCACAGAGTAGAAAAGTAATGTTTTATCTTTATTTTTTGTGTTTACAGTATAGAACATGGAGTGTTTTTGTTTTAAATGGTTAAGATTTCTATTTTAAAGTGTTAGATTAGTCTTTAATAAATAAAGTGGAGTGACCATACTGTGTTTAGATATGTGCTAAGAAAATAATCCCTCATCTGCAAATCTGCTTTCTTGAAACAAAAACCCTTGTTATCCAGTAGTGTGATTTACTGACATTATTGATGAACATGTGGTGAAAGTTATTATTTCCAAGTACAAGATATGGAGAATTTAGTAAAGGCAACGTTCTCTTTGTACAGCTAGAAAAACCAACACTGAGTGCAGGTATTCATTTAAATCTTGACACTACTCTCTACAAAAATGACTAATACTACTTTAAAAATATTTTAAGTTACATGTTTAAAGGTAGGTTGATGAGAGTATCAGTTAGGAATGTGTTTGGCTGCAAATAAGCAAAGAATCCAACTAAAAATTTCTTGGGAAATAGGAGCTTACTGTATAGTACTGAACAGGTCCTGGAGTTACCAGCCAAAGGCTGGTTCAATGGCTTAAAGATGATGCCAGGGACCCAGGTTTCTCTGGCTTTCATTCCCACCACGGCTAGTGTGCTGGCTCTTATCCTCATGATTGCCACACAGCTGCATCTGCAGGGACCACTTTTACATTCCACCAAAGAAGAAAGAGTGATGATGGAAGAGCAGTGAATAATTAAGCTGACCAAATCTCTTCCTTTGCACCAGGAAAGCCCTACAGGACTTCTACACTTGTGTGAGAACTGGTCCAGTGGGGAAGTGGCTAGGGATGTGGGGATTGCGGATAAGAAATACTGAACATTGGTTAAGAAACTATTACAAGTGGGGTAGGGACACATAATGTAATATGAAAAAAGAAAGAAAAGATATCCATTTTTATTTTACGCTATATTTTGTTTTTGTAAGCTGGCTTATATTTTTATGGAGTAAAGTCTAGAATAATAAAAAGAATGTTTTGAATTATCCACATGTGGACTGTCCAAGGCAAAACAACAAATCCTATTTATTAATTCGATAAAATGTACTGACTACAAACTCGATCCCCTATACTGTGCAAGTATATGGGATTTAAAGACAAATGAGATTGGCCCTTGAAGTTCACAAACCCAGTGAGAGATGCGTTTGTGACAGGATGGTAAGTGCTCCATTAGCGATATGTGGGGAGGGTTATAGTCCATGCAAGAGGGGCTGATTAATTCTGCAGGAAGTGGAGGGTGTCTATTTCTGAGAGGAGGGAGAGGGGCCTTCTAGACATTCTAAACCTGTGTTTTGGGAGCAGGGAGCAGTGTGGAGAGCCAAGAGTTGCAGCTGGGCACACTGTAAAGAGTGTCAGATACAGCATAACCATCAGTCCTGGTTCTCTCACGACAGCTTATGATGATTGTCCGGGAGTCCTTCTCGGTTAATGACACTTTTCATTCTCTAGTGTCCTGATCTGTATGACAAAGTGTATGACTTCTTTACTCACATACCTTTTTAAAAAATATATTTTTTATTGGTATCAGAGAGGAAGTGAGAGGGAGAGAGATATAGAAACACTAATGATAAGATGGAATCATTGATCGGCTGCCTCCTGCATGCCCCCCACTAGGGATGGAGCCCACAAACCAGGCATGTGTCCTTGACTGGAATCAAACCCAGGACTGTTCATAGTCCATGCAAGAGGGGCTGATGCTCTATCCACTGAGCCAAGGCAGCCAGGGCTTTACTCATATAACTTAGGAAAAAGGTGTTTCGTGTTTCTTGAAGCAACAGGGACTTTTGACATAGGAAAAATAAATGATCCTATTTGTATGTCAGAAACTCTGGTGACAATGAGTAGAGGAGAAACCCAAGGCAGGTAGATCAGTTAGGGATCTAATTTAGTAGTCTAGGCAGGGTGTGTGTGTGTGTGTGTGTGTGTGTGTGTGTGTGTGTGAGCACTGGGGCCTGACCCCAGGTTTATTCTACTCCAAGGTCTGATATATATTCATATTCCACTATAAAAGCTATTTCCCTAGATGGGCAACCCTGAGCATGGGGAACAAGGGAGGATTTTAGAGTTAAAGGGATAGATCTGGTGATGGATGGGAGAAAGAGACTGTGAACCTTCTAATGTGAACGTTGGGATGATGACAACTACTGAAGAAGAGTTTGAGGGATTAAAAAAATTACTTTGCTTTAGGATATTATATTATATTATATTATATGAGAGTATCAGTATTATATTTTGAGCACCACTGAGTTACTCAGGAAGAGATATTTAGCAGATCACTGGAAATACAAAATAAGACTCAGGAAGGAGGCAAGGGCAGCATATATGAGTTTGGAAGAAACCCATGTGAAACAGTAAAGAGCTGAAGCCTCATCAGTAGTTAAGATCACACAGGGAAAGGGGATATATCAAGAAAAAGGGCCGGGGAAGACCTGCATTTAAGTAAAAATGGAAGAAGGGCAAGTTGCAGAAGAGAATGGGAAAGAGTGAACAGGGAGAAAAGGTATGTGTCAGATACTACAGGAAGGAATAAGAGGCAGCAAGAGGAACTGCTGACCTGAGCAAGGCTGAACAGATTGGAGGAGGAACTCAGGATGCAGCGAGTTGCAGGGCGAATGGGGACATTGGCAGTCAAAAGCAGCAGAAGCTCCCTGAGGCAGAGGCAGAGAAGAATGCTTCAGGAAACCGGAGCATGTTCAATGGCTGAGGGGAAGAACCATGAGGAGGAAGAAACAAGGCACACCTGATAAAGCCAGGTCTTAAGAGGAGGAGAGGAGGTTGGGATTAAGAGCACAAGGGTGAAGTGAACGGGTCAGCCCTGGAATGGAGGAGGGAACTTCTGAAAACAGTAGAGAAGGGGTGGTTAAGACAGAAGTACTGAGGCTGGGACCACGCCCAATGAATGCAGTGGAAGGCTAAGAGAAATACGTAAAGGCTGATGAAAAAGTAAATAGACAGATATGCAGATGTACATGAAATACATACAGTGAACTAATTTAGTGTTACATATAAAGCTTCAGCTTCAAATGGCCGAGAAAAGCAGTGTTTTCCAAAGTGGAAAGCTCAAGGGTCTGCTCTGGCAAAGAAAATCCATTGAGAAAAAAACTACTAAATATTTTTTTTCATTCCTTTTGAAGTTCTGTTTTTTTCCTGTACGTACATATTTTAGTATACATATGTTAGCACAGAGAGATATACACATGTAATGTAGAATACATTTATACATATAGGGAGTGCACAGAAGAAAGGTTTTAATGTAAATTGTATAAATGTACCCAATTAAAAAGTTAGAGGACCACTGGGTTAAATTTGTTGTTCTTGTAAAGAATTTTATTCATATTTTAAAACTGGTTATAGAAATGTTAAAGATTTTCATATAATCACATACACATTTCTAAACTCATTAGCTTAAAAATAGATTGTCTGTTGATATTATGATTTCTGTGTTGATAATTATGTTAAATAAAATGATAATTTTATCTCTGTCTTTCTAGGATTTATACCTCTGTTTTTACTTGTCTTCCCATATTAGGTAGAACTTCCATTATAATGGGAAATAGTGTTGAGAGTAGGTAACCTTGTTTTGCTTTTCTGACTTAAAAGAGAATGCTTCCAATATTTTATGCAGAGAGAGGTAAGTTGTATGGCCCAGTCTTTGGGTTTAAACCACAGGTGGCACGCACATTCATGAGCTATCCTTTTGGTTTTAAAATCAGGGTGATACTAGCCTTACAGAATGACATGGATGCTTCCCTTCTTTTTCTTTGTTCTAGAAAAGTTTAAATAATGTATAGCGTATTTCTTTTTTGAAGTTCTGATACCATTTAACCTTTTTTTTATTCATACTTTATACTTTTCTAGGAAACCATTCATTTCATCTAAATATTCCAATTTATTGGTATAGAAGTGTACATAATATTATTTTGTAAATTAGATATGTTTTTATCTCCTTTCTCTTTTCTAATCTTTTCTATGTGCCTTCTTTTTTTTTTAAAAAAATCACATCAGCCCATAATTTCCCTCTCTCATTCTCTTTTTTTGTACGTTCTCTGTCTTTTAAAAAAATGTGTATTTTCTGTATTCAGAAAACAAGGAATTATTTGGAAACATATATCTTAGATCAGGCTTGATAACCGAATTATTGAAATTTTGTGTTTGTGTACACATATAGCTATATATACCTGTATGTCTATCTACATATCTTTCTCTGATTTGTCATTTTCTGATGAGTTATTAAAATTACTATTATCATAGCTTTGTCAATTTCTTCTAGCATTTACATGTGTTAGTATCACTATGAGTCTCTTCTCTCCTGGTGGGCTGGACTTTTCTTAAGTAGATGAAATGACTGGTGGCATGGGCTCAATAAATTGGAAGACAGGTAGGCAATGGCCTATCTCTCCATCAACAGATCTAATATTGGATTTACCCTAGTGGTAGAGGGCTTGAAAATATTACTCTATTAAATACAACTGAGTTTCATCTCATCTCAAACCATCCCTACCTCCTTCCCACAAATTCAAACCCTGCTGTTCCTTCCACACCAAAACCCTTCCTGGCAAGCAGCTCACTTTCTTTATAGTACAATTCTTAGGATTGCAATTAAATGTGTATATGGCTGCTGCTAGGGGTCAAGTTGGAGAACTGGAGGTTGGAAGCAGTTCTTTAATTTCCCAATAACTTTTGTACCCTAACTTTGCTTTTCACTTGTTCATTTTGTGCTTGATATCCTGCCAGATTTGTTCTTACCATTGCAGTAATTTTTCTGCCATGAGTGTTGGCTCCATGGTTTTTATTTTCTCTGTTATTGTTTATCTGCTCTCATTTGCTTTCTAATAAGTCAAATTGTGCCAACTATTCTTCACAATTTCTGGTCAGCTAATAGCTTTCTTTCTCTGATGCTCATTCTCTTTTGAAAATAGTATTTTCTGCCTTTTTCATAGATTTTGGTCTAAAAGAGGGGTGGATGTTAGACCTCGGCCCTCTAACTTGAGTCAAATCACCTTATTTTCATACTAGCTAATACATTAATATCTGCTGATCACAAAGATAAGAACTGTTTATGCAGTGCATCTACTTTTAGAGATATATTTCTGTATATTATGAACATTTTCAATCTCAATAAATGTAATAAAAAATTTAATTTGATGACCATTTAAAACGCAAAGCAAAAAGAGACATTAACACAAGTATCCGGATAACTATATAGATTCATATGATAGTTTTATTTATTATCTATCTAACTACCTACCTACCTACCTATCTATATGTGTCATATAACTATAGATTTAGAATGATTCTGGAAGCTAAATTAGGACTATTTTACTCTTGTTGCCTTTCTTTTAATAAATAGAAGTATACCTGAAAGACTTATAGTCCAAGTTCTCAACATTTCTGAAGGCTTCTTATCAAATATGCTCTTATTACCCATAATTTTATGTATTGATTTATATAATGTATTTCAAGAAAAAATTCAATATTAGCCATTCTTGCTCCCTCCCCCCCACACACACACACTTTTTATTGAACCAAGACTAATACAGCCCACATCACTAAGCAAAAAGTGCTATTTACTATGCAAAAGGCACAGTCAGTGATTGGCATCTAAGACTAATTGATCTACTCATTACCACTATCTCCCTACCCCCACTAGCACTACTATGAAGCTATTGATTTAAACACTGTCGATCGGTTTCCATTTTCTGATTTTGGGCAGGCCAATTAAGAAAGTGAGTAATTGTGATTACACTGCTTCAGGATCAATTACATTTGATCCAAGACAAAGTATTCTTTTTGGACCATACACACAAAATAATTTTTGATCTAGTATCCTTATGTGCTTAATAAAATCTGAAGTACATAATTAATTTTTACCTTCACAACAGCAAAACATATTAATGTACATGCTTAAAATACCGAAGGCTATTTTTGTAAATTGCATTTATCATTTTCCTAAAATTAGTTTTTTAAGAGAAATTGAGAAAAACTGTTGATATACACTTTTCAATGTAAGATAAGAATAAAACACTACCTACATATTTATCTTCAAAGATATTTAGTTAATTGCGAAAGACAAAATGCAAATCTCATCCAAAGGACTACAGAGGAAATCTTTGTAAAAAAACAACAACATAGTTTTAAAAAACCACCCTTTGTCACATAGAAATATAAAATGTTCTTTAGATAACTTGATAAAAAAAATTATTTTAGTTCTTAATTTTGCCCTAACTTGGTGCATGAGCTTTGTCATTGGGCTCACATTGTCGAAATCATTAAAATGAATATACCTCTGGCGTTGGAGGCAAATCTATTTAGAGTGATGTTACTCATAGTCTTGTGCTCAGTAATATTGATCTGTGTTGTCTAATAGAAAAATAATAAACAATTACTAAGCAATGTTGGGAAAAGTAATCAGTTTTTATATATCACTAATATAGCAGACCTCCCAAAACATAAAGGTGATGATCTGCATAAAATCAATGTGTTATGCTACACTGCTTATATTCATCATTGCAGGTTCTCAGCAATAAATGGTACAATATTAGGTCTGAATTACTGGAAAAATAAAAAGGCATATGAAATAGAAAGGCTGACTATATTTAAATATAAACTTATTTTAAAATGTCTATTTCCTAAACTCGGAGATTTTTTATCATAACAAATACTGCTGTAAGCAAGTTAAAACTTAAATAAAATGTCTCAATTCTTTTTAGAATAAAAGCAGAGCAACCTCAAATCAAAATAAGAAATCATATCCTAGACCAGGGAAATATAAAAGAGTTCAAAGATAATTCTTAAAGATACATGAATATAAACACTGTACTAATTGCTAATAGTTCCTGGATTTCACTAGAAATGTGTAACACATATAAAAACAATCAATAATGACAAAACTCAATCCTAGAAAAAGCTCTTTTGAATAATATTCACCTGTTTGAAATCTTTGCCAAGTGCATAAATGTTCTTTTGAATTTTATCAAAATAGTTTGTAAATTAAAGTAAAAAGAGAAAAATGTGTGGGTTTTAAGTACTGACAGAATCAATAATTCTCCACTTAAGAAATTTAAGATAACATATTAGATGTTTAAAAAGATATCTTCTCTGGGCTATTCAGTAATATTATTAAAGTTTTTTTATTTCTCCCGAATTTTACTCATCAATTTTCTCCTAAATGTTCCAAAACTGCAGAGTTAAAAGAAGTGAAAATATTATTTAGCAGTAGCTTCTTACTTTGTCCAACAAACTGTGAATTTCAATCACACATATATCTGTAATGGTTAGTTGTATAACAAATACTAAACATACATATATTGTACACAATTTATACAACTACTGCATGTCAGTCTAACCATTGCCAAAGAAAGATACATTTGTTTAAATGTTTTGTCTCTCAAAGAAAAAAAGTTGCTGGAAGCCAAGTTTTGATCTGCTATGATTTATAGGAAATGTAAAATACAAAAAACAATTAAACTTACCACAACTGGAAACTGGCAGTCTGAGTGGAATCACAGAAGTCAATACCCATTGAAACAGTAATGGATCCCTCAGGCTCAAGAGATTCTAGGAAATTAGATAATTTAGACATGAAAACACGAAGGAGGTGAAAATGAGGCAAAGTAAACACTGAAAACTTATATAATGCTTGTGGTTTGGAAAAAATGGTCAAATTTAATGATGGTTTATAAGAGCACTTTCAAACTAAGACTATTAAAACAAATTATAAAGTAATTTCACTATTCTGCTTGGAAGTTTTCTTTTTTACAACTTAATTCTGCATATATTTCAAGGAACACATTATATCATTTCAGAAACATATCTTATCCTGAGAATGTCTGTTTTACAATATTATCTTTATAGGCATTGAAGATGAGAGGGAAACAAATTTAGTCTTGCGTCAAACAACTATAATGAACTATGGGTGCTTTCAAGAAATTATGCATTTAAAACTATGGAATATGTATCTAGATATAAAAAAGTAAATTTTAAACAATGTTTCAAATTTCTCCTGGAAAAAAATCAAAATACAAAAATTTAGAAATGCAAATTAAAGCAAAACTGGAAGAAATTAATTTGTTCTACTCAGAAAATAACCAAAACAACTGGCATTATAGGAACAACTGGTAAGGTAAGTATCACACTAATGTTTTTCAGTTGACAATGATAAAACTTAAAACTGTAACAAAATTTTATTCTTTGTGATTCCAAAGCCTGGCTGTACATTAGAAAAATAATGGAGATCTTAAATATATATCTTAGTATAAATATTTATGCATATATTATACCTATCTACACTAATAGAGTAAGATGCAAATTGACCGTACATTCACGATACCCCCAACAGCCAATCAGGAGTGTGTATGCAAATTAATCCAATGAAGATGGCAGGTTAATTTGTATATGCAGGCATTGGCCCACCCGCTCCGGGCCTCTGGGCAACATGGGAAGGTAGAAAGGTGGCTCCAGGCAGGGATGAAAAGGCGGCTCCGGCAGGAGTCAAGGCGGTGCCGGCAGCCAGGGGAAGGCAGGCCCATTCTTGCACGCATCTTCGTGCATTGGGCCTGTAGAACATATAAAAGCCTAAGCGACCATTCGACCCTTAGCCATAATGCGCACTGACCACCATGGGAAGATGCTCAATGCATAGGCACGGAAACATGGAAGAGACTGATGAATTTCAGAGGGAAGGGGGGAGGAGATTAACCAAAGATCTTATATGCATACTAGAAGCCTGGTGCACGGATTCGAGCACCGGTGAGATTCCTTGGCCTGGCCTGCAGGGATCGGACCAAAACTGGCAGTCCAACATCCTCTGAGGGGTCCTGGATTGCAAGAGGGTGCAGGCCAGGCTGAGGGACCCCACTGGTGCATGAATCTGTGCACCAGGCCTCTAGTACTTAAATAAAAACCATCGACTTTTAACTTCCACTTTGCTAAAAGTCTTCAGTGTAAGTATAGTCACACTATATTGTAGCTTTATATTTAGCTTTATCTATTCTCTATATACCTTACTACTAGATAGATGTAGTTATATTTTAGCAGACACACTCTAATCCAGTAGACTGTAACTAACCTAGGGCTTGTTCGTAATGCGATTTACCATTAAATGTTAACAATGACAGAGAAGATGGTATAGATGGGACAAAAGAATTCAATAAGCTTATTATATCAAAAAGTATATTTATGTATTATAGTCTCAATGAAGACTACGTGGTATAAGAGGGTACTTGTTTAATGCTGAATTTCATTAGTTTGTAAATTTAACATTGACCAGGATACTGCTCAAGTACCAGACTTGCTGCCAAAATCTTTGGCAAATAGGCATTTCTGTAGAATACATAATTATAATGATACTTTCCCCCATATTTCCTAAAGCTACATATATCAGTTTACAGCTCTATCAGTCACACTGTTCAAGAATATTCTTTAGTGAATCCTACTGCTTTGTTCTGTGCCATGATATACTGGGGTCTGGTGTAGCTGAATACCACACTAGCATATGCTGTCATCTCCATAACATGATTTAGATCTCTCAAATCATGTATCCCTGTATTTCATTTGACAAAGTGACAGTTCTCAAAATGTCTTGTTGATAGCACTCTTTGACATAGTTTGGTATCGTCTTCAGTCTTGATATAATTAAGTGGGAGTTTAGTGCCATGCTAAACCTGAAGGACAGCTCATGATCAATGGTATGCTTTATTATATAAATACTTCAGGAACAAAGTGCTCAGCATAAAATTATTCATTTAATGAATGTTCATAATATTTGAAGCCCACTACATTGGAGAAGCCTACCCATTCAGGTGTCTTTATTTGGATACTTCTCTGGATCTCTACTATATACATGAGAGGGTTAGATAGAAATGGCTGAGAAACACTGGTTCTATTACACCACACCATTAATCATGAAAAATGAAATCACACAGATGCCATCTACTTTGATGTGACAGTTGTACAGTAACTAATGAAATCTTAGCTGACCTCAAACATGTCAATTGTTAACATAGTCACTGAACGCAGTCACTGAACAGCCGAAGGCTATTCTCTCTTTGTGTCTGTTTTACATCTCTTATATACTGGTCTCTCTGGGGGAAATGTCACATTATGCCTAATATTCTTGCAAGGAATTCAGTTTCACACTTTAAAGGCAGGGTAAAATTCAGACAAAAGTCATCACATATTAAACATGAATATAAAATAGATTGATGACAAATAAGAAATCTGCTGTGGGGGAGAGGTGGGGTAGGAGGAGGTGGAAGAGGGCACAGAAGGGATAAACGGTTTATGGGAAAAATAAGTAAAGTTAAAAAACAGTAAGAAATATGCTGAGTTCCTTACTATATGTATATTTGCTTATTAAATAAAACAATTATCTTAGCTGCCTTATTTCACAAAGCATGAAAATACAGTACTTGTTTTTTGTTGCAGTTTTAAGATGTTTTTGGAGTAACTCCATTTTAATCTATCGATAAAAGAGACTAGGTAGTATTATATACAAATATCTACTGCATGGGAAAGAACTCTGTATCTTGAGGGTAATTCAATAAATGCCAATGAAATGAATGAAACATTATAGTCATAAAATGTGCAGTTGGGAGCCAGCAGTCCTAGATTGTGAGAGGGATGTCCAACTGCCCGTTTAGGCCCCATCCTACCTAGATCCTACCTAGATTGGACCTAAACGGGCAGTTGGACATTCCTCCAGGGGTCCCAGATTGGAGAGGGTGCAGGCTGAACTGAGGGACACTCCCCCCCTCCCCCCGCCTGCATGCACAAATTTCATGCACTGGGCCTCTAGTGTGAAATAATGAGAAAGAAGGCACAGTCTGGTCAAAAGGCTTTGCTCACCTAAACTTATAAAAAGAAAGTATTTGGAACTTTCTGATTATACATTTCAAGGATTCAATGATAGAAATCATAGTTACTTTTAAAAAGTGTTTTTTTTTTTTTATTTTAGAGAGGAAGGGAAAGGGAGAGAGAGATAAAAACATCAATGATGAGAAAAAATCATGGATTGGCTGCCTCCTGCACACCTCCTACTTTGAATCGAGCCTGCAACCCATGCATATGCCCTGATCAGGATAACCTTATATTACTTTTAACTGAGAGCCTGAAGCTTCTCTGAACAAAACTTTCATGCTGCCTCCACTTACGCAAAATAGAAATAGAGACAGACATTCTAATTATTATTCTATTTTAAACTCAAAGACAGACATATAATTATTACACTTAATTTTTAAAAGGTATATTTTTAATACAGTACTTAAAAAATGGAAATAGATGACATCTGGTCAGACAATATAACGTATGGGTCACTGAGGTAACCTGGAGCACATGCTGCATCAGAGGGACAGCCCCTCAGCACTGCTGGCCACGCAGCATGTGGCAATAAAGACCCAGTACTGCCATAGCGTGTGTTTTACATGATGTGTATAAACACCAGTAATATACTCTGGGCTAGTATATATTGTATATGTGGAAAGGAAGACAAGCAATATAGTATACAATCTTTCATTCTTCACTCCCTTCACTTTTCAGTTTATGGGATGTGAAAGGAAACAGGGAAGAGGAGAAATGGCAGGTATTGCAATAAAAAAAGATAGTCTAAAATCAGGAATTAGACTACGGTAGAGAGGCAGGAGGAAGGTGATGCAGATAGGTAAAGCAGGAGGCAATTTTGATTCTTCAAACCTATCCTTCTGTGAATACTAAGGACAAAGAAATGCTTTCTATATTTATTTTGTATGATAAATTCGGTTTAAAGGGGGAAAAACAAACATAAACTGAGTGTGCTAATATCAATTACATAATATGTATTCTACTTTACTTTTAAAATGAACACATTTAATTATCAAATACAGTTCAAGTTTTAAATGAGAATACTCACCTATTGGATTAAAAACATGCATTTCCATGCCTGTAGGAAGTTTTTTTTCTCCGATGTGGATATTTTCGATCTTTCGATCTGCAGTATTATTCAGTGTTACTTGTACAGAGACCATCTTATCACCAAAAATGCAAGGCTGTCTTGAAAAGAAGTAATGGGCAGCCAGTCCTTTCCCACTCATGCGATGAAGCAGCACATGAGTTTTCATTGGTACAAAGACAGGAGTACTGACCTATTGTATGTTGGAAAAAGAAGAGAAAAAAATGAATTAGTAAACATAATAATTCTTAGAAAATACGGAAAAATTTCTAACATTAACCTTTGCTTTCCCTAAAGTATTACATAAACCACAATAACAAACATTAGCAGAACGTCACACACATAGATAAGTCATAATTTTTTTGTAAATTTCTTCAAATTTAATTTTTCTGTACTCTGCAGATATAAATATTTTGAAAATATGTCTAATGAGAATCACAAGTTATATAAATATATTCTTTATTTTTTTAAGTTTGTAAAGTTTTTTTGTAGGTACACTATATTTGAACATTTTGCTAATTTTTAAATTAATTTTAATAACTTATCAGTTGATGTTCTCAGGCCTTTGAACTGTAAGATAGTCTTATTTGCCAATAATGAACATTTTTGTACCTTCATTTTCAATCCTGAGTCCTTGAACTTTTTTCACCTTGAGTTTCTTTCACTATAAATGCAAGACTATGACCTTCTTTAAGGCGGTTTCTTCCCTTGCTTTAATGGTTAAAAAAATATTCCCTACTTTGAGTTCAGGTAACTTCTTCACTTCTATTTCTTCTAGAGCTTTCTTTTCTTTTCTTTTTTTTTTTATTCAGTGAAACTGATGTAGCCTTCTGACTCCATATTGAAGTACTCTTCTCTAAATATTTAACTAATAGTATGTACATGATTTAAAAAAAAACATTTTCTGCCGAAACCAGTTTGGCTCAGTGGTAGAGCGTCGGTCTGCGGACTGAAAGGTCCCAGGTTCGATTCCAGTCAAGGGCATGTACCTTGGTTGCGGGCACATCCCCGGTAGGGAGTGTGCAAGAGGCGGCTGGTCGATGTTTCTCTCTCATCGACGTTTCTAGCTCTCTATCTCTCTCCCTTCCTCTCTGTAAAAAATCAATAAAATATATTTAAAAAAAAAACAAAACATTTTCCCTAACTCCTGTACATGATTTAATGGTAGCCATTCCTCAATGACCTTAAAGTACAAACATTCTAATTATTTATGTTCTTGGGAGATAATTTTGGTCCTTGATTGAGCTGTTAACCCAGTACCACATTGCTTTATTTCTTATAGCCCTACAATATGATTACATTATTTGGCAAAACAAAAACATCTCTCATTCCTCTTTCCTCTGCTGCTCAGTATTTTCTTGCCTAATCATCTCTTTATCCTTCCATTGAACTTTAGATTTCTTTAGTTAAATTCTCTGCTCAATCTTGAGCGAAATCAGAGGCAGCATAGTAAATGAAGAAATAATCCATTTTAAACTCATGTCCTGGCTATCTTTCCACTCAAAGCTGAAGTATTGCATGTGCATGTGGCTTGACCAAACATGGCCAAGCTTTTTTTAAAATTTATTAAAAAAAATCAATTTGTAATTAACCAAGCCTAATCAAAACTATTTCCTAACAAGAGCTCTCCCAAACTAGGTTTTCTATTATAAGTGTGAAAGTACATATTAATCTATTCACCATGTTCACTATGCCATGGACTGATGATATTAAATATGCAAGGAAAACAAAAACAAAAAACAAGCTAGAGGCATACGTTAACACCTAAACTGCTGCCTCACACAACAATTTCAAAACTACAACTAAAAGACAAAATGGAGATTATCCAGAACCACAGGAAGGCTGGCTGAGTGGAATTTCTATAACTAGAAGGAAAGAGAAAAGCACACTGAGACTCAGAGGAGCTGCAGAAGGCAGAGGTATAGAGACACGCTCATGGAGAGAAATGGCAACTGAGTATGTGGCTGGCTTTCTCAAGTGGGAGGGAGACAAAAGCTCCCGACTGCGCTGAACTCCAGTTCTGGGAGAGACTTTGGGGACCCAGACTCATTTGGGTGAGAAAGTGGACTGTCTGACAGCAGGCAAAACTCGAGGGCGGCTCTCTCTCAGAGATGCTTCCATCAATTACCGCGGGACACGGAGACACAGGGGCATCTTAGGGCAGGGCTGACAGGAAGCCAATGTTGTTTCCTCCACCCTGAGATTTCACCCTATCCAAGCTGAGCACAGAGGCTTTTGCAAGTCTTGTCTCCTAAGGGTGTCTCCAGCATAGAAGTTCTCCTATCATAGATACAGCTGATCTTCACAGACAATTGGCCTGGAGGTCAATTCTTCCTAGTGATACTAACAACAATCAAGGCTTAACTACAACAAGACTGTGCACACAGCCCACAAAGGGTGCATCATGAGTGTCCACCTTAGGTAACTGGGGAGGCTGAGCCACTGGGCTCTATAGGACACCTAGTACACAAAGCTGTTCTATCACCTCAGGGAAGCAGCCAAAATGTGGCGACAAATAAACAGGTCACAAATGAAAGAAATGGAAGAAAGCAAATGACTGGATATAGAGATCAAAACCACAGTTATAAGGTTTTTCAAGAATTTCCTAAAAAAGGCTGATAAATTTAGCAAGACTCTCAAGGATATGAAAAAGGACCAACTAGAAATTAAGATACACTCACCGAAATAAAAAATATTATACAGAGACCTAACAGCAGACTAGAGGATTGCAAGCATCAAGGCAAAGATTTGAAATACAAAAAAAGCAAAAAACACTCAACTGTAAAAGCAAAAAGCAAAAAGAATCTAAAAATATGAAGATAGTGTAAGGAGTCTCTGGGACAACTTCAAGTGTACCAACATCTGAATTATGGGGGTGCCAGAAGAAGAGAGGGAGCAAGATACTAAAAACCTATTTGAAGAAATAATGACAGAAAACTTCCCCTACCTGGTGAAAGAAATAGCGCAGAGATCCTCAAACAAAAGGAATCCAAAGAGGACCACACCAAGACACATCATAATTAAAATGCCAAGGGCAAAAGATAAAGAAAGAACATTAAAAGCAGCAAGAGAAAAAGAAAAACAGTTAGTTACCTACAAAGGAGCACCCATACGATTGTCAGCTGATTTCTCAACAGAAACTATGCAGGCCAGATGGGAGTGGCAAGAAATATTTAAAGTGATGAATAAGTACTCTATAACCAAGATTACTCTACCCAGCAAAGTTATCATTCAGAATTGAAGGGCAGACAAAGAGCTTCACAGATAAGAAAAAGCTAAAAGAGTTCATCACCACCAAACCAGTATTATATGAAATGACGAAGGGTATTCTTTAAGAAGAGGAAAAAGAAAAAGGTAAAGATAAAAATTATGAACAACAAATACATATCTATCAACAAGTGAATCTAAAAATCCAGTGAATAAACTTGAACAGATTTTAGTTCAATATTTTGTACATCTGATTAGATACCTATACTCCAGAAACATGTATATGATCTGTAGATGCTTATATTCTAAGATACTAAACATTGTGAATGGCTTCTCCTACTTCATAATAAACATAAATAAATTTCTTAAATGTAAATACACACACACATTGTACGGTAATTACATAATGACCTAGATTTGAATTGTAAAAATGAAGGTTTTAGAAAAAATGTAGATATTTAACAAGTTTGAGCAAAACTGATGTTGGGCAGGGGTCAGCAAACACAGCCCACAAGCCCAAATATGACATTTTATAGAGTTTTACTGGCACAGCCATACTTGTTCACTTACATATTGTCAATGGCTACTGTCCAATGGTAGAGCTGAGTCACTGCAAAGCTAACATATTTACTATCTGGACCCTTTACAGAAAAAGTATGCTGACCCCTGTTCTAGGGGCACAATGTTCCTTTTCCCCTCCCTTTCCCTGTCAATAGGAAACAATTCTCTATAGGTCTCTTATATTTCTGCATGTTTTTTGAACAAAGGCATTAACTACTTTGCTCCTGACCATTTTTTCCCAAGGATGTTTGTATAGCAAACAGCCTTTGGAAACAGTAAATGCCTCTCTCTGGGGCAAAAGTAAGACAGGTTTGCTAGTAGCCCCTTATAGAAGACTGGGATCTTCTATACTCTGGTTACTCTCGTGTGTAAAGGAACCCACGGCACGTGCAGTCACCATCTGGCCTTCATCATGTCACCCTGTAGGAACCAGAACACAGAGGAGCCGCACAGACGATGTTATTCTGCCAACACAGGCCACTGCATTGCTGTGAGTAATCAACTGACCTGTGTCCTCTACAGGTATCCGTGAAACTGTCTCAAGCTAACCTATCTTGCAAGTAGGTAACATTTCATACCCTTCACAGTTCTTAATACCTCCCACCCTTTTTTTGGTCACTCAATAATTCCCAGATCCACTTACTGCAAATAGCTACATTAACACTTAGTAGGGCTATCATATATATATACAGCTATGCAGTGACACCTGAATGAGGTTATGTGAGCTTAAATTCCAGCTTACAATCAAGGGTTGCCATTTTGGAATCTATACAATGGCACCATATGAGCTAGTGGCTTTGCTAAAGACACTACAGAGTAGAAACTATTTTTTTTTCTTTTGATTTCCTTTATAAAAGTCCATGTTATGACCTGATTAATTGTATCTATGGATTTCTGAAGTATCATGATGTGTTCTGACAGCTGACAAGAAAGTGCCAAGTAAGTTCTGTGACACTGAAGATTAGGAATACAATGGCCAGGGTTGCTCTGACTTGGTTGGAGACTAAATGTTGGCCTTCTTTCCCCAGCATTTTACCCTGTAGCAGTAAGTATGGGACTGTCTGCTCAGCACACCCTACCATCTTCTAGGAACCTTGCTGTGTTCAGTTCCTGATAACCCTGGCATGCTCTCATGCCACCTCATGATCTGGCCACGGTTAATTTGTTCAGAAATGGGCACAAGGCCTGGTGTGTCCCTTTCTGAGGATTTATGGGTTTAGGACCTGGGAAGTCAATCCAGTCTCTCTTAAATGGTTGAAATTCTGAGATTTAAAACTCTAATGCTTGAGGCCGTAGTCTTGCCACACTGTTCAGCTAAAAATAATATATAATTTTCTTATTTATTACTAGAGACCCAAAATTCATGCATGGGTAGGGTCCCTAGGCCTGGCCAGTTATCAAGGCCAAACAGGGCCTTCCTTCCCCTGGCTGCCAACTGCTGGCTGGGGCCTTCCTTTGTTCCACACTGCCCCCTGGTGGTCAGCACATGTCATAGTGAGTGGTAGAACTCCTGGTAGGCTGAACTCCCCAGGGAACAATTTGCATATTAGCCTTTTATTATATAGGATATTGATCTGCCTCTCCACTTATTCCCCATTTTTATGTCCAATGTATAAAACATAATTGTATCCCTTTTCCAAATCAAAGCATAATTTTACTATTTTAAAGATTACAGAGATTTGCAGATACTATGCCTCTAGTGTTTGTCATAACTATACTTTATTAGATGCTGAGTGCTCAATTATAACAGTTTCTAAAAATATTAGTCTTCCAGAGAATACTGTGATGATAGGTGGTGATTACCAATATTAATATTCATTGGTTTTAGGATATGACCTAACTGGAAATTTTCTATCCTAATATATAAAAAGCCAGGGCCATCATGACCGAAACAATCAGCCAGACAACTAAACACAGGCCGCATGGGGCAACCAGGCCGGCAGGGGGGTTAGTGAGGGATGACCACATGAATGAAAAGCAGATTGCATGGGGCGACCAGGCTAGCAGGGGGGTTTGTGAAGGTAACCAAATGACTGAACAGCAGCCTGCGTGGGTGACAAGGCCAGCAGGGGCAGGGGGCTGCTGGGGGCCATCAGGCCATCAGGCAGAAGCAGTTAGGGGTGATCAGGTTGGCAGGGGGGCAGTTAGGAGCAATCAGGCAGGCAGGCAGGCAAGCAGTTAGGAGCCAGCAGTCCTGAATTGTGAGAGGGATGTCCGACTGTAGGTTTAGGCCCAATCCCCGGGAGTTGAACATCCCCTGAAGGGTTCCGGATTGGAGAGGGTGCAGGCTGAGCTGAGGGGACACTGTCCCCGTGCACGAAAATATTGATATAACTAGCGTCCCGGTCAACAAATTAATGCATGGGTAGGGTCCAGCCATCCCGCCCCAATAAGGGTCAACAGGGCCAGGCCAGTGAGGGGTGGAGGGGGTGGGAAGGAGGGATTCGGGTGGTTGGCTGGCCAGCCCCTCCCCCTGGTCAAACTCCTGGTGGAGGGGACAATTTGCATATTAGCCTTTTATTATATAGGAATGTAAAAAAACAAACAAAATAAAAAACAAGTACCATATTTCTTGAAGGCATGCACAAAGAAAAACATTAGCTAGAAGGACTTCGATGATACAAACACTAATTCTCAAAACATCTAGCTTTACATAACAGCATTATTTCCCATTAAATATTAAAACTTGTATAGAGGATAGTAGAAAAGACAATATTTGAAAACATTAGTTTTGATTTAATTATTTAACCGCTAATGTTCAAAGAAGTAAAAATCTAGCTGCATTGTAAGTAAATGATATGGGCCATCCTCACTACGATCCTTGAGGTGGTAATTAGCTCAGTAACTGTAATAACTCTAAAATAAAAAGCCTCCTTCTGGAGTTAACCGAACAAAAAGCATCAAGTAAGAATGAGATAATCCTCTACAAATCTTTACACAGCATATGTTTAAATAATAAAACTCGTTTGTGTACCTTTAGATGGTTTATGAAAATAACCAATCAATTTTGCAGACACAACATTATTTCTAAAGGAAATCTATGTGACTCATGATGCCTGTAGATACACAGAGACAAACCACACATATTTTATCAGTTTATTACAGTAAGCAAATAAGCGTGGAATGAGAGTGCACATAACTGTCTACTTAGCGCTTACTGAAACATTTATAAGCGCTGTTATCTCCCTAATAACAGACAGACAGCGTGCAATTTTAGAGAGGAGAAAAGCTTCATATTTTTTAACACTTCACTAAAAAGTAACTGAAGAGTGTAAAATGAAAAATACTCTGTGCAGTTAGCTGGTAATGGACCATATTATCAACTCAAGTTAGATTTATAGGATACAAACTAGTCACTAATAGTTATTTTATGACATAGCATGTCTGCTTTTTTTTTGAGATTATTAAGATTAAAGTTGTAAAACTTCTTTTGAACATTGCTGCTCCAAATGATTGAATTATAAAATTTAAATGAGAATTGAAAAATAAAACATAGAATATCAAGTAGGTGCCTAAGAATAAACCTTGTTCAATGTCTGCATTACGATTTCAAAGCTGACATATCCATGTAAATCTTTATGAAACAATGTTTTCCAGCCTTTTATGCTTTTATCCATAGTTAGTCGCTTAATCACTTCTATGTATTTTCAATCTATTCTGGTTTTGAACTTTAAAAACATGAAGATCTGCAATACATAAAATGCTCTTTGTATCTAGCTTTGTTTGATTTACTTTATAACATATCTGTTTAGATATGTGACTTATAAGAATGACCAGAGATACAGTTTCATCTTAAAATTAGTACTTTTAAAACCAAATGTATCTCTCAACTGATAGAGCTGTAATGCAGAAAGCTACAGTATTGTCTTATTTACTGAGTAAATTATAGAAAATGAGTCTACCTTTAATCCATAGTATTGAGCATACTACTTGGTATAGGATTTAAAAAAATCAAAGTGCAACTCATAACCCCTAGGACACTGAAAAACCCCAAAACTCTAGGGACTTCAATGTTCATACTGTGAAATGAGGAAATGACCATCTTACTCCAGGGTTGTTGTAAATCTAGGCAAAACATAAAAAGAAAATTTGGAGGGAAGTAGTGCCTGATGAACATGACAGGCACGAGTGAGGGAGTAAAATAAGATTTCAGAATTAAAATAAAGGAATGTGTGGCTACAATTCAGTACAGGAAAGGTATGAAAACTAAGCAGGTCAAGAGGCTGTGACATACTGCACAAATTATTAATGTGTATATAGAAGTCTCCCAGGATGGTGGTGGGGTGGAGAGATATGTAAGATACCAAGATCTTCACTGACTATGATAAGTGATGAAGATATCCCCAATGAGAATGACAAGAAAGGGAAGGGTATAGTAACATGGGATGGGCCTCATAAAAACAAGGGAAATGAGGGTAAAAAGGGAATGGCCTAACCCTAGCTCGTTTGGTTTAGTGCTGTGGCCATATGTGGCTCTTTGGCCCCTTGAGTGTGGCTCTTCCCCAAAATACCATGGCCTGGGAGAGTCTATTTTGAAGAAGTGGCATTAGAAGAAGTTTAAAAATTTTGGCTCTTATAAGAAATTTCAATTGTTGTACTGTTGATATTTGGCTCTGTTGACTGAGTTTGCTGACCACTGGAGTGGACAGAGTGTCATCTGTGGACTAAAGGCTCCCAAGTTCAATTCTGGTCAAGGGCAGATGCCTGGGTTGTGGGCTTGATCCCCAGTAGGCGACATGCAGGAGGCAGCCAATCAATGATTTTCTCTCATCGTTGATATTTATGTTTCTCCCTCCCTTTCCCTTCCTCTATGAAATCAATAAAAATATATATATTTTTTAAAAATTTAAGGGAATGACCTAGATACAACAGCTGGGAGCGTCATATAAACACTCCTGCTGGAAATAATGATTTTGTCCAAGACAGAATTATAGAGCATTCTGAGTCAGGAGGTCATGCTGAGAATACTTCCTATAGGACAGCAAGATCCAAATGGAAAAGCTAGGCTATGTAACAAGTATGTGGAAGAGGGAAATTGTTAGTTGTTTGACATATTTTACTTATGGGACCACTGCATCTAAAAACTGGCCATGCTGCTTGTATTTAAAGGAATGTAGTGAGGAGACAGGGGGATATGGATCTCATCTGAAGTCCTGGAGGAAGAAAAAAGTATCTTAGATGATGCGCTAATTGGAAAGGCAGCTTTATTACAGCTACTTTAATTTCAAGTAACAGGACTCGTTAGTGATGCTTTCCTTGAATCTGATAGAGGGGAAGAAGATCCTTTTACATCATAGATGCCAATCAGAGGTGCCATAGCTGCTGAGGAATTCCTGCCATAGAACAAAGATGGGGAAATGGGTCCTTCGAGACCAGAAACACACAAGCACATGTACACACACACACACACACACACACACACACACACACACACACTTATTGTTTATTTCTGCCTGATTTGTGCATGTATATTTTAAATGCATCAGTGAGAAGGTAGACATGGGGAGAAGAATGTGATTTACTACACAGGAACCTTTTTAGAGTCCATGTCTGTGATAGCAAAGCCTTCTGATGACTCAGCTTTCTTTTCATTAAATTCTTAAATTTTTCTGGATCAAGTGCTGCAATTAGGTCCTAGGTGCTCATACTTCAGCACTGGCCCATGTATTCTGAGACTGTACATTTTTGTACAGTGACATATGGAGCATTTTTCTTCAGAAGTAAGGAAGGCTATACTTCCTTCTTGTCAGGCAGTTAGAGTTGGCAGTGGTAAGAAAGAAAACACTAAATTTTAATTAGAAGGCATTCAAGTTATTTGATAAGAAGAAAACTAATTTATCTTAGCTTGAATTTGTAAAATAAAGGGTAACACTACCTAATTTATAGGACTGTTTTATAAGGATTCAGAAAAATGCTGCATATGAAAGTGTTTTGTTGATGAAAATACTCTTCTTCCATTATTATTAAAGATTGCATTTATTAGTATAAGGTTAAAAATAGTGATAGAATTAAGATGGAATTTAATATTTTTAAGCATCATTTCTGCCAAGCAATAAGCTATGACTCGATTTTCAATATACACAAAATGTTCCTTGTGATTAAGAAAAATGAAGGTCAGTAATGCAAGTAAGTGGAGAGATTTTTTTCTCTCCTTCAGAGATCTGAATAGGAAGTGGGAAGGACCAGCATTTATTTCTTTCCAAATATTAATGATAACCGAGGAATTTTTGTGAATATGATCTTAATTATGAATCAGTATCCTTAGTCAACAAAATAACTTTCAAAAGCAAACCAATAAAAGGAAATTAGTATCATCATTAAAATATCAGTTATTTAATAAGCTAGAAACCTGAAAGTGGATTTCAAATGATAATTTCGTAAGTATACATCATAAAGAAAAGGAATCTCAGAAAAAGTCTGTACATCATAATATCTCAATTCTTTGAGATATTTTATATTTCTTTACTTTATCAGAATCATGGTATTAATAAAACCTCCACCATCTACATATCTATCTTTATTACTAAACTTACAGAATTCCATTTTTATACTAAGAAAAAGAAATTAACTCAGTATTTGAACATATTGAAAGGAGAAATGAAAATTATCCTTAAAGAAAAAGTAATGAATACAATCTAAAGCAGCTGGTTGGGGTACTATACCATATGTCAAGAAACTTGGTTATGGTTTCAACTCAGCCATACATGCTTAGTGAGACCTCAGCTAAACTACAGCCTCACTGAGCTTCTGTTTTTCTCTTCTGTAAAATGGGGCTAGTTATACATATCCTGTCTGTTTCACTGAGTTCTGAAATTGATTTTTAAGCTGTTCAATAAAAGGCATTATTGAGATTATTAGTAAATTGAATTTTCAGTCAATGTTAAAACACCAATGTCATATACAATAAGGTCAGGAAGTTAAAAATACATATAAAAAAGCTGAATCACCAATGGAGAAGGGCTTTAAAAAACAATAGTGCTGTATTTATTGATAGTACCATCCAGAGGCCTTTAAAAAGCAATCCCTTCCCCATGTTCTTTTTCTCTGTGTTAGTTGTGGGTGAACAGGACTATTCTCTAAAAGGTTTCTAAATGAGGTTGATGTTAAAAAATATAGTATCACCATTTAACAGCCTTTTAAAGAGCGGTCCCTAGTACGGTCTTTGTTAACAACAGAGGGAGGAAGGGACTATTTTTTTCCAAAGGCTTTTAGAGGATGTTGTTAAAAGAATATATAGTGACATCATTCAAAAGCCTTTTAAATAATAGTTCTCCTTCCCTCCCAATTGTAATGTCCTTGGCTTTCATTTATTTTGTACTATAAGCCGAAAATGGACATGCCAACATATTATTGGCCATGGCAGGCATTTGTTGGATGGAGAATGATGTATTGCTTTTTAAAAGGTCGGTGTCCAGAAATAAATCCAACTCTTTAAGAACACGGTACAATTTCTATACAGGATACTGCCCACCCACCTTGTCATTTGTTTGTCTACTCTAAGAGTGTACTGAAGATATCACCCAAACAAGAAAGGAGTCAGAGCTAAGTCATTCCAAGAGTACCTGCGGCATGAATATAGTCTTACCATCCTCTTTTACTTGAGTTAACTCATGGCAAAGTCTAACTTTCAGCTCCTCACTTGCTATCTGGAAGTATAGTCAGAAAGAGTTGAATGAACAAGTTGTTTCTGCCCCTATTCCACTCATTTTACACTTTACTCTGCGGCGAGGCAGCAGTGGGCTCTGAGGCTCCTCCCATAATAAGCTAAGGGAAGAAAAAATTAAGTCAACCGTTTGGTTTAAAGCCCTAAGTCTGACAGCCAGTGCACTTCACATAACATACCAAAGAAAAAGGAACTACCCCGAGGGATCTAATCATAGGCTTGTAAACAATTTCCATTTCTTCTTATCTGTGGTCTTTTCAGAAAGTGTCATTTCAAGAACAGGAATTCCTAGATCTATAGCATATTAATGAAATAATAAGCCTTTTAAAAAATCTAAAAGCACAGTCCTCCAATTTTAATTCTAAATTTTAGTGCATCCCTTACTTTATCAACTTTGCACATAGATCTCCCTGGTTAGTTCCTGATTTACTTAAATCGTAAGTAATGGTTTAGTTAAATATCGAATACCATCCATCATACAATGCTCAGCTCAAACCCCAATTTGTTCATTCACCTCTTTCTGACCATACTTCCAGCACACAACTGTATTACTCACATTCTATTTTCACATTTTTATAGTTTAATTTACATGTTATTTAATTTTATGGATTTCATATTATTATTTAACCTTATTCTTATGCACCATGTAAATAAAGTGCTAAGCCTAGACAATTTCTTTGCACATTTTTGCATAATTAAAAAATTTAAATAACTTTTGAATTCTCTCCTGCCTTAATAGCACAAGTTAGTTATTTGTGCTTATATTTATATTTCAGAGTAGTATATACTTAAAATGTTTTAAAATATTTTAAAGTCTCAGCATAAAATTCATGTCATTTGAGGTTTGTTTCCATTCCCTACTGAGGTAAATCAATGAAAAATGCTACTATAATTCTGATTCTAATAAGTGTAAACTGATAAAATTTTTAAATAAAAATTCTGATTTTAAAAAAGCATAAAAATAGCTTGAGGAAAATATAAATATATGAAATTTAAATAATATGATTGATCTAAAAACATCAGCTGGCAAAATCCCTATAGCAGGGCTCCACTGGAATTGTAGGTATAGTGAGTGCCATGGTGCCATCAAAGATCAAAGAGTACCCCTTTATGTGTGGCGCAGCATCAAAATGATCTCCAGAAAAGCCATGACCCTACCTTTCCTCTCCTCTGCAATTGGATAGGTGAGGCATGAGTATGAGTCATCTTCCTCTCCCCACAGGGTCTATGGGTGAAGTGGTATACAAAATCATGTCCTCCCAAAAGTATCCATGTCCCAACCCATAGAACCCATGTATATGTAATAATGCATGATAAAGGGGAATTAAGCAACTAAATGTGAGACAGAAAAATTTTCCTGGATCATCTGGGTGAGCCATGTAATTATATGAATCTTATAACAGAAAGAGTGAGGCAGGAGTCAGTGTCAGAGTGATGCAGTATGAGAACAACTCAAGTGCTCACTGCTGGCTGTGACGATGGAAGGAGCCTGAGCCAAAGGGTGTGGCCAGCCTTGAAGAGCTGGAAAAGACGAAATAAAGGATTATCCCCCTGAGCTTCCAGAAAGGAGCACAGCCTTGCTGACACCTTGCTTTTAGCTCAGTGAGTCCCATTTTGGGCTTCTGACCTCCTGAACTGCAAAATAATTAATTCACACTGTTATAAGCCACCATGTTTGTGGTAATGTGCTACATCAGCAATAAGAAACTATTATAATAAAGGTATTTGATGCCTAGTTGAAAACTACGTTTCTGAATGTTAGTGTTGTAAAATCTACCTATGGGTCTATGGTACAAATGTTTATTTGTATACATTTTCAATGGCTAGTCTGTGATCTGAAAAACATAAAAAATTCTGCTTTACCTATAGTATTTTTTCATTGTACTTAAGCTTGAACACTAATGAATTTCAGTGGCTCTCAAACCTGGACAGTTATTTGTCAGAATCATTTAGAGAACTGGTTTTTAAAAATGCCCCTCCACCAGTAACTTTTCTATATTTTAAATGAGTATATTGAGTTGA